>NW_026861624.1:0-31744 GCF_026571515.1 Ruditapes philippinarum
GGGACGAACGATCATATGCGTTACTACATAACCATGGAAACGCAAGGCTACTTCAGAATAAAAACAAAAAGCAAAAATCGGTACGTTCGGCTTGATCCGGACGAATACGTCTCATCAAGGTTCAATATAGCAGACGACAGGTCGTTGTTTCAGTTCATAGAAGTGGATTAGAGGTACACTTTTAACTGATAAGCATATCAGATGAAGAACAAAGGCCCCCATGTTTTCATGTACATGTAAGAATCAGTGATTGATATCTCTTCAAGGATCAATCTCTGTAATTTATCATTATCATCAAAGTCATCATCATTATTTATCACGATTTTCGTCATTATAGTCTTCATTCTTTAAAATTAAATCATAATTGTCGCCGTGTTCCCGCCAACATTATCACCAATTTCTTAGATGTCGTTTACATCGTTATCATTTATAAATTAGAAGATGCCGAAATGGTTACCAGAATTTGGCGACATACTCATTTTTATCTGCGATATGATAATCTTTGATGGCAACGAAATGATATTCAAGAAGAATAAGAGTATTGTGAAATATAGTTTATCGCACTATTCATCGGAAATATGTATATAAAATGTTGCATATCAAGGACTGTATGTTGAATAATGACTGCAGTTTTAAATAGTTGTCTTTTTTAATGGTCAAAGCAAATAGCTGATGATGTTGACGGCGATAGAAGTGCTGTCCATAATACCGATGCTGCTTATGAACATGACAAGAATGTTGATGATAATGAAAACTGTGGAACTGCCTTGATACTAGCAATAATAATAGAAATACATTACAATAGAATTGACAATATCAATTGTAGTGTAGTAACAAATGTTGATGTTGTTTATATACAACTGTCTTATGAAAAAGTGATGATGATGATGGTGGTGGTGGTGGTGGTGATGATGATGATGATGATGATGACGTTCTTGATGATACTAAACGATCATAATAATGATATTTATTATAGCATTGTATAACAACAACAACAACAACAACAACAATAACAACAAAAATTACAATTATAATGAGGAGAAACAATTTTGATATAAATATTCATGAATACGTTTACTTTTTTATTTACCTGATTAAACAAAGAAAGGGATTATAGTTATAAGCTCTATTGATAATTTGTCTTTCAGTAAATCTTCAGGGAAAAGTGTTCCAGATTTTCGAACTAAAAACTGGTGAAAATTGGTATTACGACGGGAATAATTCAGATCTGAAAGCTGTGAGGCAGCTAACGTGGCAACCAAGGAGTGATTTTCTTAAGTTTACTTTTGAAAAACAAATGGACGGATCATACAAAATAAAGGTGAGGCGCATTTGTTTGTATTTATAAATATGATTTTCTGATAAAGAGACGGTTTTACGGAATGAAATCCCCTTTATAAACGGACTTTTTTTTATTTCATTTCAAATTTTAAACTTTTTTTACTTCGTTGAAACAACACTACATCTATTCATAAGGACTGGCCACAAAATGCTCATTGTTGATCAACTTTATCCGCCCAGTTTTGTTACTAGATTTAAAAGAACTGAACCATGCACAAATCGCATACGGTTTACAACGCGGTTATTGCGTTTTGTTCTTTATGGCATAGTTCTCGATCATGGAAGCATTTTACTGGAATAATTTTTAATTGCGCAGCATTATCGTAGCCTATGAACGTTTGACGACATTTTATTTAGCCACGCCTTTTTATCTGGTGTTATTACAATTTCGTTAAACAAGTTCTGACTAGATATACGGGATAATATAACATTGCCAACGTAATGTAATCCTCGGCTTGCGCCTTGGGTCAAATTGTATCTCATTCAAATGATTTTTCCCATATATCCCGTGAGCAACTTAAATAATTATATATAGTGAATAGAAGAATCAGAAAGTGTTTAAATATTTTTAGAAGCAGCAGTGTGAAAGGCGTTTTATGATATATCATTTTCTTACGTATCGTTCATATCTTACATTTCAGTCGTTTGCTGTACCAAGATATATTTACGATGGGTATAACGTGTCTGGTGCACGTGGAGTAGTATATCTAAATGGTAATGACCGAAAACGGATTGACGATCATATGCGATACTATATAACCATGGAAACACCGAAATCCTACAGAATAAAAACAAAAGCAACAAATCGTTACGTTCGGCTGGACGCGATCGGATATGTATCATCCAGATTGAATAGAGCAGACGCAAGATCTCTATTTAAATTTGAGGAGATGCATACAGGTAAAATCTCAACTGATAAGCCTCTAGAAGATAGTCTCAAAATTGACTCTTTGTAGGTTTTACTGGTGGCATGGTTTAATCTGTAGTCTTAATTATATTCAATTTTGACATTTATGTGATTCCGTAGCTTTTTAGCTCACCAGAGCTAGCTCAGGGTGAGCTTTTAGGCTCGTTGAATGTCCGTCGTCCATCGTTTGTTGTCCGTCTTCCGTTTACACATGTTCGTTAACACTCTAGCGGTCACATTTTTGCCTCAATCATCATCAAACTTTATCAGAATGCTTGTCTAGGTAATTTCTCGGATGAGTTCGAACACTAGTCTTGTTACCTCGGATGAAAAACTAGGTCACAGGAGCTCAAAATAGAAAAAAATCTTGTTAACACTCTAGTAGCTACTGTTTTGGTCCGAATATCCTGGAAATTGGTTTGAACGTTTGTTTTGATGATTTCTAGGTCAAGTTCAAACATGGATCAACTGGGATCAAAAAACTAAATCACACTGCTCAAATATGGATAATCCTTGTTAGCACTCTAGTGGTCACATTTCTTACTCACCTGTCATGAAACTTGGTCAGAATGCTTGTCTAAGTAATTGTCTAGATGAGTTCGATGGGTCAGGTGAGCGAGCTAGAGCCATCTTGGCCCTCTTGTTTAAGATTTCAACAATGCTTCATTATAATGGCTTCTGTTCACCGATTGCAGTTTGCGTCTGTGTCACTGGGTAAATAAATATGTAGCCAGTTCGGGCTTCTGACATGGGACCCCCAAATACAAATTTCTCAACACTACCGACAGATCAACTTTTCACTATTTCTCCTTTTATATTGCAATTTCTCTTCAATTTCCGATGGATAAAGAAAAGTGCCTGACCTGGACTCGATCCCATTCCCTAGCTCTACCGACAAAATTTCCCGGCCGCCCGATTAAAAATTCAGGCCGGTCTGGATCCATGCTGGTCGCAAACCCATTATTTTGGTTTTGTCATGGTGTAGCTCAGTTAAATATCGTTTAAACAATGATGTAAGAGGATACAAGATATTTATCTTAAGAATGTAGCGTTAAATGTATTACATGTATATGTCATAAAAGTCGAACATGTAAACAAAATAGTTTTTCTACTTCGATAGAAAAACACAAAATCACTGTAACAGTACAAATTGTCAAATAGCAAAAGAAGAAAAAAAGGTTCCGGTAATTGGCGCATGAGCTACATTTTGGAAACAAAATTTAAAAGCTTTAGAGAAATGAATAGACAATGAAAAAGATTTCTAGATTTTAATAGGCTAACAAGTGAACGTAAAATCTAAAAGCCATGTTATAAATTCGTTTCTAGGTGTTATCCATCCTGATAAATCAAGCTCCGATTAGTAATTGATGCATGATGTTTTTGTATTTTCATATTTTAACAACATCCAACTGAAAAAAAACACAAAACCGCACCATACCCTGCCTTTAAATTAACAGGGGTTAAACGATAACAGAACCACATTAGTATGAGTATTATCTTTACTGCTATTAAAAGTTATTAATATCATGACAATATCGTCTACATTCTATCAGTTTCTAAAATGTTGTCTTTATTATTTTCATTATCCTCAGCGACATACTCACAAGCGTAAAAATACATTTTGTTTTCCATAAGAAAAACGTATGTTCAAAAAACTGTAAGTCAACGGTTGTAGGTGTGCAAAAAAAGAAACAAACATTTAAATGTATCCTTTTATATGGAGCAATGATAATGATGACGGGAAAGAGTGCTGACCATGGTTGCTGTTAATATACATAATAGTATGTTTTCTTGATGATGATGATGATGATGAATGTACTTTTCTTGGACAGCCAGAATATTACAAGATAGTTGTTATGGTCGTGTTGGCTAATGTTATGGCGTGGGTGATCGTGGTAGGGTTGATGATGATGGTGATGATGATGATAGTCATATTATATATGCAACTGCCCTTCTTGCTACCATGTTTCTGCCTCTGCTGCTTTTTTAGTTAACAATGATACTGAAAAGCGATGTTATAATAACACTTTAGTTGTCTTTATCTTTGACTACAAGCATGACGACGATGATGATGATGACAAGTAGAACGATGTGAAGGTCGATGGTGTTGGTGATGATGAAGCTGATTATGATGATTATTATAATAAAAATGATAACAATAATTATTATAAAACGAAGGAAAACAGTATAATAAGATCGGCATAATTATCTAAAACTACATCTGAAACTCTATTATTTTCAGTAAATATTGAAGGAAAAGTGTTTAAGATACAGGCAAAAGAAAACAATCAATTTTGGCATTTCGACGGAGGTAACGAAGTCCTTAAAGTTGTTTCGTCATTGGTTCAACCGAATGATGATTATGTTAAATTTACTTTTGAGAAGCAAACTGACGATTCATATAAAATAAAGGTGAGGCGCTTGATTCCTTTTATACAATTCATTATTTCTTTTTCAGGAATTAAGAAACAGCAAAACTAGAAAAAAACGTCTGATTTGTAGCGTCATATCGAAAGTACTACTCGTATTTGGTAATTAAGATTTAACTAAGTTGTATGTTAAGATTTCATCATTGCTTTCAATCGTAATTCACACCGCCGATCCAATTCAGTTAAGTGATTAGAAAATTCCAAGAAGTCGTCATGCTTATTGGACAGAAGTGGTTGGAATGAATTTGTTTGATCGCAACCGGCTGCTCTACCCTCTTTCACGACAAAATTACAATCGATCGAGTGTGTTTCTTTAAGTCACAATAATAAGAAGAGATCATGTGTTGTCGAGTAATGGTCGAGTTATAAGAAAACAATCATACAGAACTCATGGATGCTCTGAATTTCACACCTGATCATGTCCTCTATAAGTTGAGTAGGTTTAGCAAATACTTTGCAGGGATCATGTACTAGTCGTGAGCGAGACATAATGACCAGGGAGGGGTTAGATGTGTTATTATGTTTATGTTTAATTATGCTCGAACTTTGATTATGTAATGTCCAGAACTATCGAATAATTAGGTAAGATTGAATCGTAGAGGAGTCAATGTGGCTCGTCCATGGTCCGTGTATGCTCTCTTGGCGATATGATATCGCCGATTTGCGATTTCTAAACCTTTGTACAATGCTAATTATAGTTTTCCATTTGTCGACCTTGGTTTAGTCGGGAGATTGGGTTGATCAGATCGTCAGTTTCGTAATATGTGCATTGTGTTCTAACGTTTTATATATATTTTTCTTTTTTAAGTCGTTTGCCATGCCAAGATACATGTACGACGGGTATAACGTGTCAGGTGCACGTGGGATATATCTAAATGGTGACGACCAAACGGATGACGATCATATGCGATACTATGTAACCATGGAAACACAAGACTTCTACAGAATTCAAACAAAAGCAACGAATCGTTACGTTCGGCTTGACTCGGACAATTACGTATCATCAAGAGAAAATATAGCAGAAGATAGATCGCTGTTTAAGCTCGTAGTGGTGTAAACAAAATATGAATTTCGACTAAAATAAGACAACTTGTGTTTATCAATTTCTTTTATCAAAGCCATAATGACTTTGTGTCATAATTTCTTAAAAGCAGAATACTCTTTTCAAATTTAGTTGGTGTACAATAATGTTAAACATTATAAACTTGACTGATTAAGATAATCTATGTCATAATACGTAACATTATTTTACACTTTTGAACATTTAAAAGGAAAAGTTCTCCCTCCAAATAAAAAGAACAAACAAACCGACAAAAAAGTTCATACTATCTTCCACCGTGTTCACAAATGAAATTATTTGATAATTCAGGTATATTACAGGTGTTATGTACGTATATTTTTACGTATATATGATTTTGTATTATTTTATTTTATTCCTAAAAAAAACTATTATAATAATAAAATATGTAAACAAACATGCTGGTCGCATTGTTAATAAATGTGAAAATTTTTCTGCTGGTCCAGGAACATAATCATGGAGGGCATACTAAAATGCATGATTATAATATACGAGGGTGCTTCAAAAAGTCATGTTACTTATGAATAGAACAGAACAGAGTTTATTTCATAACTTGTACACACATAGGTACATCGATATAACAAGCATTTTGAATATAATTTTAGGTCACATAAAGTACTTTTAAACAAAAGTGTGTTACCAATCTGATATACTTTTTAGTATACAAGTTATACTAACTTGAAGTAGCAATTAAGTATATAAGAGTTAATAACTTGAAGTTCTGTGCACTCAAAGTTACATGAATTCGACCATCATGAGATACTTTTTAAGATACCACTGTCGGTAACTTAAATTACCTTTAGTATACGAGTGTTATTAACTTGTAGAATAAATATAAAAGATTTGTCATGTTGAAGTACTGCTTACTATGCGAATGTTACAGATTTGATGTACTTTTAAGGTATGAACTACTTTTTTATATATTTTACAAACTTGAAGTATCTTTGAGAAAGTTATCAAATTGTAGAATAATTATAAAAGAATTGTCATTTTTGAAGTCCTTCTTATTTTAGGAGTGTTACAAATTTGATGTACTTTTAAGTATTATAATGAACTACTTCTTTTATATATGTAACAAACCTGAAGTATCTTTGAGTATTGGAAAGTTACCAAATTGATGCAATCTATAAATTCAAATGTGCTACCTACATGAGATACCTTTTTAGGATATGATTACTAGCAAGTTGAGCTACTTTCAAGTATGGACTTCTACCATCTTGAAATACTTACCAGTGCTTGAGTGTTGCCAACTTAATATATATTTATGTTTTCTAATTAATATGAATTGTATATGTTTTCTAATTAATAAGAAGTACTTCAAAGTAACCATAGATTTTTGTTTATACTGTTTATTGAAAATTTGCATTTTAGATAAATGAGTAATGCTGCATCTTGTAACTTAAATGCTGTTACCAAAATGTTTCAAGAAATGTGTAGTTTTTTTTTGTAATTTTCAAAACTGTATTATGTGACATCTGTCTTGGAACGAAGTGATACTAGGTATAAAATGATGATTGTAACTTTTTGAAAACATTTGTACATTTTTCTTTTATAAAAGTTCTTATATCCAATTTTATTGATTCGATTTCCACGAACACGTCACTTTTTCTTTAATTTTCTTCATTCATATTTACTTAATGGTTTATGCTTTTTTTTTCTATGTTAAACATGTTATACTTCTGGCTTGAGTTAAGGCTGATTTTGAAAAGGTAATTTGTTATTTTTGCACTAATGACTGATCTGTCTATTTTATCTGTAAATTGTAAGAGGACTTCAAGGTTTTGTAAAAAGACAAGAAGTTTTTCAATATTTAAAAAGAAAATTAAATGTGATATAATATTTGTCTGCAGGATACACATTTTCACCAGGACCAATTGAAAAGATATTTATACAGAATGGGGCTCAAAATGTATTTTAAGCTTTTCTAGTTCAAACTCAAGGGGTGTTGGATTTTCTTTCGAATAAACTTGATTACAAAGTAAACCCAATAGATTGTTGATGAGTATGGCAATTATATAATTGTTGACATTACTATAGGTGAAACGAGATTCACTCTTGTTACATTATATGGTCCTAACGAGGACAATCAATCTTTTTATGAAAATATTTTTGATAAGATAGATCAAATTGGAAACAGTGATCACCTGATTTGCGGAGATTTTAATTTAGTTATAAACCCTGAATTGGACTATGATAATTATTAAAAATATAAATAATAAAAAAGCACCGCGCCTTCATTCTGAATGAAATGCAAAAAAGAGAAATTACTGACCTTTTTCGAATCTTTTCTCCAACAGTTAAGCGTTTCACTTGGCGAAGAACAAACCCTTTCAACAAGCAAGATTAGATTTCTTTTTTGGTTACCCTATTCTTTTTTACAAGTGTAGTAGATACTATGATTAAACCAAGTTTTCGTTCTGATCACTCTATAATTCTACTTAAACTGAAATTTGTAAGTTTTGATCATGGTAAAGGATTGTGGAAGCATAATAATTCACTTTTAAAAGATTTTAGATTATCTAAAGGGAAATTAATAAGATAATAGATATAAAACTATCATCCAATATGCTGTTTCCGATATATAATTATTGAAAACATTTTAGATATAATCCGTCAGACTTGCAACTAACAATAAATGATCAGTTATTTCTGGAGACCTTATTAATGGAAATTAGAGGAAAATCTGTTTCATATAGCTCATATAAAAAGAAAGAATCAAAATAAACAGGAAATAGTCATTAAAGAACAGATTGAAAACTTGGAAAATTCATTTTTCTGCTGATAAAGTTTTGAGCTATTAAATAACTTAAAAGAAGAAACTAAATAAGATACAGAATGAAAAACTTAAAGGTTTTTATGATAAGATCAAAAGTTGATTGGATTATTTGATGGTGAAAAACCAAGCAAATTGTTCTGTAATTTAGAAAAGAGTAATTATATATAACAAAAACAATTTTCAGTGTAATTAATGATGATGGAACAGAAATTTCAAAATCAGACGGACATTCTCAAAGAAATCTCGGCTTTTTATTCCAAACTATATTCAGCAAATAACATAGAAAATTCAAATGAAACTTTCAAATATTTTTATTGACAGCTTAACTATTCCCAAATTATCAGAAAATGAATGCTGCATCTATAGAGGGACCAATAACAATAAATCGTTTAAAGAAATTTTTAGATAAAATAGTTAGTAATGATCAAACAGGCTTTTATTAAAGGCAGATTTATAGGCGAAAATACTAGATTAATCTATGATATTATGAACTACACAGAAGAAAAAGATATTCCTGGTTTACTTCTTCTAATAGATTTTGAAAAGGCTTTTCGACTCATTATCTTGGAATTTTGTTGTTACAAACTTTAACCTTATTTAACTTTGGAAACGATATTGAAAGATGGTTCATTATATTGTATAAAGATAGTGTATCTACAATAAGTCAGTGTGGTTTTTCTTTCTGACTTTATTAAAATTCAAAGGGGCTGTCGTCAAGGAGACCCTTTAAGTTGTTACATTTTTATCCTATGTGCAGAAATATTGTCCATAAAAATTAGATCAAATGAAAAAAATCAAAGGTATTAAAATAAATGGTATTGAACATAAATTATCTCAATTTGCAGACGATACAACTGTTATACTTAATGGCACTGATGAGTCTTTAAATGAAGTCCTAAACACACTTGCAGATTTTTTCTTTATTTTCAGGTCTTAAGGTTAAATTTTGATAAAACCAAGATTGTTTGGATTGGTAAACTTAAATATAGTACAAATAGAATAAAACTAAATGGAAATTATCTTGGAACCAGTCTTCTTTTGATATGTTAGGTATAAAATTTCATGTAGAACTTAAGAAAATGGTGACAATTTATTATGATGAAAAAAATGAATAAAATGCGGAAAGTATTATCCAATTGGAAACGAAGAAATTTAACTCCAATCGGAAGAATCGTAGTCATTAAATCTTTATTGTTATCAATATTCACACATTTATTTACAACTCTGCCAAATCCAAGTCCTTATATAATTAAAGACTTAACTGAAACTTTCAGAGATTTTGTCTGGCATGGTCAATGTAAAATTAAGCAAGAGGTCTTTAGACAAAGTAATGATAAAGGTGGTCTAGGAATGATAGACGTTGAAGCATATATTTACTCTTTAAAGATATCTTGGATAAGAAGAATTTTAGTCAATAATGGTAAATGGATAGGTTTGGCATGCTCAATTTTTTGATATAGAGAAATTAATTAATTGTGGTATAGTGTATTTTAGAAAAAAAGGTTAGTGAGATAAATAATGATTTTTGGAAGGACACTTTGAATGCATATTATATGTTCTGTAAAATTGTAGAAACAAATGAAAATGAGTTATATTCTCATCCCAATTTTCTATAACCCTTTAATAACTATTGGCAATCAACCAGTGTTCTTTAAAAACTGGTTTAATGCAGGTGTACATGTCATAGGTGATCTTTTGAAAACAAATGGACAATTTTATAGTTTAAATGAATTTAATGACAAATATAACATAAATTCTAACTTTATACATTATCTTGGTATTGTAAATAGTGTATCCAGTTTCCTTTCATCTTATGATAGAACATGCAATGTCCTACATAAGACCTTTTATACCACCTTTTATAAAAGTTATTTTAAAATTTTACTAAGGGTACTCATCCTATGTATGAGGCATTTATTAAAAACCAAGATAATACCTACTTGTATATCAAAATGGTGTGAAAAGCTCAATGTAACATTAAGTGAAGAAGATTGGAGTTACAGTTTTTCTTTACCTTTTAAAATATCAAATTATTCAGGCCTACAATGGTTAGTACAGAATTAATCATAGAATAATAGCAACTAATTCATTTACTTTTTTAAAATGAAATTAAAAGATAACGAACTCTGTAGTTTTTTGTAAAAATGAGAAGGAAACATTAGAACACATGTTTTGGTTTTGTCGATAATAAACAATTTAATATTTTCTGTTTTTGAAAAGTACGGCATTTTTAGATCTTTTGCTTTCAACTGTTTGTAATTTTATCCTTGGTTTGAAAGATAGTAATTCAACTGCAATAAATACGATTTTCCTTTTTCTGAAAAGATATATTTATAACTGTAGAGTAAAAGAACAAGTACCAAATACTACAAGAGCACATCAGTATATTAAATACCAATTTATAATTTTGAGAGAGAAGCAATTTACCAAAATGATTTAGATACCTTCAATAAGACCTGGATTCTTTTTTTTGTCAAAAAATAGAAGCTATACTTAACCTTTCATATGTTTGTAAAGCTGAAAACGATAGCCAGAAGTATAAATGATCAAAAATATATTACATGCAAAACCTGTTTTTCTTTCACTTTTTTTTCTTCTTTTTTCATATAAAAAACAAATATATAATTTTAGTTCCTTGTTAACTGAATAATATTTAACATATGATTATATGTAACATTGGGTAAATATGGTTGTAATTGGTATATTGGTCATAACGCCTGCAATATATTATATGTTTGTTACTGTTATATTATTTCATATGTTTTATATGTTTTTATATACACAAAATATAATGTACGGTATAGAGCAGGATGTCCTCGACCTGCATATACCTATTGACGAGGAAAATAAATTATGTAAAAAAAAAAAAAAAAAAAAAAAAAAAAAAATTAGGTCACATATTTACAATATAGGAAATGTTTTGGTGCAATAATTCTATTCAGGTACATATTGTCCGATGTTATAGCTACACAAGCACGAAAACCGCGTGCGAATTGTTTTGTTGGAAATTAATTATTTTGAGGCACTTTTAACGTCTTCATTTTATTAATCAAGTAGCATTACTTTTTGAAGAACCCTCGTATATTAAATTTGCATTTTATTATATATTACTATAATAGATATCAAACACATATGAGTTAACTGTGTTTACCCAACATAACAAGCAATGGAAAAACGTTTATTTTGCTATAAGTAAGTAAATCGTCACAATCTGTTCTATTTTTTTAGAAATGGTCAATTTAAATTGAGCGGGAAATATAGATTAAATAATTCAAAGAAAAATTCACAGTCTTAAGGCTGCCAAATGCCTGTCGTAAATAGGGCATTGTGTTTATTCTGTGTCGGCAAACATTAACTTGTCATCCCTTTTAACAGATAACTGAATTGTATTTTTTCTTCACGTGTTGTGTTAGATCATTTATATAAACGGATTCATATATCTGAGTTTTAAAGATGATGTAGTGTAAAAATTAAAAGAAATATGAGGCTTTGTTTACAGGCTTTAATAAAATGTTTCTGTTTCCTTTCAATGGGGCAATTTAAAAAAAAAACCCCCCACCGCATTTTTTCTTTTCCTGATGAGGGTTAAAAATTGGTTTGTTAAGTTTAAGTAATTGATATATGAACGAGAAAACAATTGACACGTGTGTTTAATTTTCAAACGTGGTTGGCGTTTTTCAAATATCACATTACTTTCCTACGGAATTTGACGGAAATGGCCGAAAGAAAATGCGATTGTTTACCAAAATGTTATGTTTGTATACCTTTAATGTAAACATTGTATATTTCACTTAAACATGTACTAATTTAAACATTCCGGAACTCATTAATTCATTGTTTGATATGTGTCATATCACTGTTCAAAGTTCATTGTAGGTCATGTAGCTAAAGTTCATTGTACTCTGTAAACAATGTTATACTTTAATTAATGATAAACAATAAGCGTACATTATGAATGATTTCTGACGTTTATGACCACACATTTTCTGAGGCATGTCATTTTAAAAAGAGGATGTGTTGCTCATTATCACTTTTAATTTGAGAGACAAAAAATAACGCAATATAGACATATTTTTTATTTTGTTTTGATGGGTTCTTTTTTGCGGGTTGTTTTTTATGGGGTTTTTTTTATGTTTTTTTTTTTAGTGGGGGTTGTTTTTTTTTTTGTTTCACAGTGTGGCGCCGTTATATGTCGCAACGCCGCTAAATGTCGCACTTGCCGTTAAATGTCGCATCATTGACGCTAAATGTCGCAACCGCCGCTAAATGTCGCAAAACCCATTTGACGTTAAATGTCGCAATGTTCACGTTAAATGTCGCACGAATTTCCCTTACCGTTAAATGTCGCACCACTACCGTTAAATGTCGCAAGATGTAATTTATGTGTTGAACTCAAGTTTAATTGTTGTATCATATTAATTAAATCTGCCTACTCAATTTGAAAGCGAGTGAATTTATTATATATGAAACTGCGCTACAATTGAGCCGGCGATAATACTCATCTTGTAAATAAATGTTATATTGTTTTGCGTTTGATTTTTAGCTGATCTTATGCAAGTACATATTGATAATTATACAATTGTCTACTATTTGTATGAAACTGCAAAATTGGCATTGTTCTGTAAATAGTTTAGTACAATTGTGTCTGTAAATGGCAGAAGAGACAAGCTGCCTGAGGTGGCAGTCTGATGGCCTAGTTTACTGAGGTGGCAAATTGTCTCGCTGTCGGAAGAGGAAGCCTAAATTGCTGACGACCTGGACCTTAAGGAGTTTGCCTAACGCCCTGTAAGCCTAACGTTGGTAGCCTAGTATCCTGAGGAGGCCGCCTAACATCCTAACAGCCTATCGATTTCAGCTTTGCAACCTGGAGTTGGCAATCTAACAGCTTAGAGTCGGCAGCCTAGTAGCTTAAAGTTAGTGACTTATATTATTATAAATATGGAAACAATTTACCTTTAGGGCACTTAACTTTGTAGTCTAATAACCTAAAGCTGGCAGTCTAGGAGCCTGGCCAGCCTAAAATTGGTGTCATGTTATAAATCAAAGCACTGAATGTACTGATGGGGAGGCTATGAGAGAATGTTTCAGACTTATAGTTCTTTTCTTTTTGCTTAAAATATGCTACCAAAATAAAAAAGATATGCACATTGCGCTATTTATCCTTACTGTTTGTGTTCAACCATTTCATATATATGGTTAATGTGGTATGACTATTCATTTTGTTAATATTCCAGAACATTTAATTGAGGTCTACATTCGGACTGTTAATCATGCAAATTTTGAAAAAACCTAAACTGTCAATAATAAATGACATACCAGCAAGTATGACGACTGTTCATTATCAGATAACAATAACATTTTTACAACTGACGGTTCCTTATCAAAATATTCTAGGAAACTGTTCATTCCATAAATACTTAAATGGTCATTTTAAATATCATTAAATGATAATTTAACAACTGCAAGTTAAATGCAAAAAATTTTTTAAATTGAACATAAAAATTTTTTTATAACATATTTACATGTTCCATGTTACCATAAATTGAAAGAATTCAATAATTATAAAACTGTTTTGTGAATGGAAGTATTAATATCCATGCTCTACGGAAACAGGAAAACTCTTCTTCCCCGAAGCCAAAATCTGGAATAAAAATACGGTTTTCAAAAATTTTTTCCCATTTCATTACTCGTTGCTGACTTTGGTACTTTCGGCTTCGGCTATTTATTAAAAACTAAATATTTCTTGAAAAAAATACGATATCTGTAAAGCTTTTAATTCCCAAAATTGAATCAACCTACATGAAAATGATCAGGAAGTTATATCTTCTTTTTTTTTACCGCCAACACTCAACCAACTAATGGTAGTTAATCGATAGATTCTACGTGTATTTTTTAAACCTCACTAGCTTGAAATATATACTGCGGAAAATCTATTGTTAACAGGGTGTGCGGTTATTACGTTAGGGTTTTCCCTGTCGACCATTTCCCGCAAATAGATGAGAACATCGAAGCGTCAGTGCTATGAATGGTGTTATAATTTATAAATGGCGTGTTTTGGAAGTTTTTTTGTTGAAACTTCTCTCCAAATACCTCCAGACGCGTGCACGTCGCGGAGAAGGCACACGGAAGGTCAAGTCAAGTCATCATAAGTACCAGAGGTGATTGGTTGACCTGTCGTGACTTACTCTGGAGGTTTGGCGCTAATAGAATGCCGTTTTTGTTGTCGTCAGAACAGGAAGTTGATGCCTTGTCAGTATTGTCGTCTCCTTTTACCACCAACGAACGAAGAATGGGCTACCAGGAATATTCTGCTTGAAAAAGACGTCCCCGATGCTATAATCTCGGACATTGGTTATTCCGGCCCGAGTATAAATAAACTTCAAACACACACACTTTTGTTGAAAACAAAACAAAAAACAGCAACACATTTTCTGTAGTATTTTTCAAGTGTTGTAAAATGAATACGAAATTCCTCTTATGCCGCCGATTATTTTTAGAACACAACATATAAGTTTTTTTTTTTTGATTTATTCAAATAAACATTAATCACTTCAGCGCCCGCAAATATCGTTTTCAAATTAAAGTTTCGTAAGATATGTTATGAATTCCCGATGCTAAACTGTAAGTTATTCGTATATATATATATGCGTTTTTTTTTTGTTTTTGTTTTTTTGTTTTTGTTTTTTTTTAAAGCCTCTTATTCTTTAATATTTTTTATGTATCTCATAATCTGTATTGAAAATTTGAAATTTTATTACACATGGACTATCAAATTATGATGCCGTTGCCCTATGAATAAACTTTCTAATTATACAATACGGGATCATTCATTTGATTGAAGACTGATCTTTGCGTCTTTCTCTGAAATAATTATTTTCCTTTCAAAACATATTTGACCACAATATTTCTGTCATTTAACTGTTCACTTTACAGCTATATACTATAGTGGCGGGTTTATCGTTTTCCCGCGTACAGCCTCTAGGGTGTACTAATAAGTTAGTTTTCCTTAGTTATCACGCAAGCACGATCCATGTCTCTGATGTAAGCGACAATTTACCATTATTTGTCTTTAAAAAAAAATTTAAGGACTATTAATGGTTTATATCAAACAAAAGAACATCGCATGATATTGTCAGACTACGTAACGGTGTTGCAACGTTCTTTACCCGTCATAAAACAGTTGGTCGCTGCGTAGTAATTGGAAATTGTTATCAAAAATAATAAAGAATATTTGCCACCTAATTAAAGCATTTACTTATAAATTTTCATTTATGCTTCTTGTTAAAAAATTATTGATAAAGTTATTATGTAGAAGGGTTTTTTCATATACAGAACTATTTATTAACAGACGTACGTATGCCTTAACCTGATTACCGCGGCAGTATGACGTCACGGAGTAGTGATTTTGAAAAAATAACAAACAAAAATCAAGAATTTTTCAGAGAATTATTATCTGATATGAAATTAAAGAATGAAAAATATTTTCATATTGTAAATGTCTGTGATGAGTGATGAAGTCAGCTTAGAAAAAAATCAAGGTACTATTTTTTGACCTGATTACCGCGGCAGTAAGATTTGACGGACGGTATTAACATTGGGTCGGCATAGCCTCCCCAAAAATGGAACGATCAAAATAATAAGACAGCAAGTTGGATTTTTCCTAAAATCTACTCGTACAAAATGGCTTTATAATTTACACATTTATTAATCAATTCAATATACTTGATCCTGGCAAGTTACATAATTATTGCTTAAATATTTACCAAGCAATTGCCTTTTTCAGCAGTTTGAGAATGAATATCGCTAACCTAAACCGGCAAGTTGGATTTATTTAAGTACTGTCTATACTTATGGCTTTATAATTTCCACACTTACTAATTTAGAGAAAGTTCATGACATTGCCAAGTTATATAACTGTGCCATCCATCTTTCCCAAGTTATATTCCTTTTTTCACTTAGGACCTTGTATGGTTTACCTATTCCGGTAAGTTGGGTTTATCTTTAATTTAATTTATTTAATGATATCTTCCATATCTTGTAGGTGGATTATTAATGGCCGTGTATTTTTTATGGAGTAAGGGGTCTCTAGTGTCAAGGTCACTGGTGTGATTTTTTTATAACATTTTTGCTCATTAAGCCTTTATTGTTATGATTATGTTATTTTATGTTTAATACAAACATGCCAAAGGAGGTCCTCTTCCTTTGGGTTTAGTTGGGGGTCCTGTGGGTAAAGGCCAAAGTCACCAATGCAAAAATAGATTTTAAACATTTTTTTTTTTTACAGGTGTTTTAACATTATTCTTTTGAGAGATGACTTTTATATTTGGTAGGAACATGGAATTAAGGTATTCTCCTTTGGATGGAATTATGGTTCAGTTTGGTCAAGGTCACCAGTTCTAAAATAGATTTCTACACTTTTACAGCCTTTATTTATTGACAAATGTATTTCATATTTGGAAGGTAGATAACTTGCATGGTATTCTTCCTTTTGATTGAGGAAGGGATCAATGGGTCATGGTCACAAATGCTAAAATGGATTTTAATTTGAAGGATGAAGTTCACACAAACAGTTTATGCTTTTATCAAATTTGCTATTCGTATGCATGTTTTTATTTCCATTTTAACGCTAGAAAGGCAGTGGTCATTCATTTTATTGTTGCAATAAATTAAAAAGAAGTTTTCTTTACACATCTGTTCCTTTTTTTTTTTTTTGAAAAATAAAGTTCTTAAAATTATCTTAAAATAGATACACTATTGTGCTTATGTTTGTATTTATGGTCATTTGAACTTCACTATGACGTACTCGACATGCGCATTTTAGGACGAACATAAAAGTGGTTACAGATATCTAACCAATATCGTCGTTACATATGTATAATTCATGTCTTGTGTTTTTCGAAAAATGTCAGATTTAATTTCATTGAAATATTTATAATGAAGCGTTACAGATTAAGATTTTCATTACAGCAAAGCAATGATATAAAAGGCCTAAATTCTCTGGCCAATACGGCTAGCTGTCTTCAACCAAATAGCGAGGCCAATATGAGATTAACCAATTATTTGTATTCTTATTTTATGATATTTACTGAGAATCTTTCATGGTATAAAGCGACTTGGCGAGTAAAATATCACTTGCCACAATGTCAAAGAGTAAATAGTGTTTGACAAATCGTAAAATCTACTAAATCTTGTGTACTTATTTTAACTTTGACATCTGCTTACTGTGTGTGAATTTGCGTTTATTTATACTCGCCACCGGTTGCCCATATGGGCGAGTCCTCCAGAAGAGTACAAGTCATTTTAGATTTTGGAGGATAGTGCAATTACAGATACAGAAAGATGCCCCAATTCCAGAAGCTTCCCCTTCTTTAACGTGCAAAGTTGTTTTAGCACCCATACACGGGTCCTCGATTTAAAGTATCATCCGAAAGACTGATCAGTAAATTTAGCTGGCCAGCCCGGGAATAGAACCCACAAGGTCGAGGTTACAAGTCTGGCGCTCTATGCGGCACAAAAATTCCGGTGCATATAATCGTAAAATTCGCTCATATCTAGTACCCGACTGCGGATCGAATACTACATGATCAAGGAGTAACTACATGATATTTTTTTTCGATTTTCGTATCGACCGTGCATTTCATACTATGTTTTTCACGTATTTGCCGTTTCTGTTAAAATAAAAAAATTGCCTTGATATTCAATCAATATTTCACGTTTGAAGTGAATATTTGTGATGTTTTTTGGAAAATATAAAAAGGGAGATATTTTAGAAAAAATACCTTTCCGGGTCATCTGTCCTTTAGAAATGCATTAGTACTTTCATATGAAATAAGTATTTTAAGTTTAAAGTGAATATGTTTGAAATTAGCCGTAACCAAAAGGTTAATGAGAGCAAAAACATCTTAGAGAAATAAGGGGAATAACTTTGCAAAATATAACTAGGATTATCTGCCTTTTGATATTGCATCATATGATCATAGTGAACAACTAAACCACGTTTAAAGTAAATTCGGTAGTGTCTGAGAAAATAAATGAAATTACTTAAACCAAATTCTGAGAGCGACAATACCATAATACCTTTATTCTGTTGTCAATCAGGGTTACAAATGAAAATTTTAAACAAAGAAAATACTTATCTATTGAGAATTTAGTATTAATTATCCTTTCTAGCCTAAAGATTACATTTTATAGCAGCTCAAAACCTCGATATTTAGGTTCATTAAAGAAACCAAGTAAGACAAAGATAATTTTTGTGTAATGGCAATTACAATTAAAATAGCTATGAGAATGTTAAAAAGTAATATAATTCTACTTTCAACATGATTTTAACATGAATTTACATCTTGCGACATTTAACGGTAGTGTTGCGACATTTAACGGTAAGAGAAATTCGTGCGACATTTAACGTTAACATTGCGACATTTAACGGCAAATGATTTTGCGACATTTAGCGGCGGTTGCGACATTTAGCGGCAATGGTGCGACATTTAGAGGCAAGTGCGACATTTAGCGGCGTTGCGACATATAACGGCGCCACATGGACCAAGGAATAAATGAAACTCATAACTCAGGAGTTTTTTTTTTAGACCTATGTCTAAGTTATCCCGAAAATGACATTCAATTAACGAAAATTAGGCCGGGGACTTCGCTTCAAATATTGTTGTTACCATAGAGTATACAAAGTTACTGTAAGATACTCATTTAAGTAACTAGTTAATCACTTAATTATTGTGTTAACCACATACATGTATATGTACATGTAATTATTAGATAATTTATTTAAATCTAAATATTTTATCTGGTGGCAGAAATACTCCACCATAGAACCATAGAAATGATTAGGTAGTTGCGTTACTTGCACAGATAGGCTAGATTTAAAATTATCATAATATACATGTATTGTATTTTTAGATATTATCTTGCAGTAAAAAATACCAAATTTGGTAATAAACTTGTTCTTCTGGTGATAAATCTAAAATCATAATTTATCTTCTTTGACAGCTAGAAAATAGTCCTCTAACATGATTGCGAAATAACGTTATACAAAAATAAACATGATATTACAAATAAGGGAAGGCTGAGCGAGTGATATAACGTTTTCGCCAAATTTGATCACGTTATGGTTATAATGCAATAATAGGTTTTCGTAACTTTCCGTCAAACTTCGGGTCGCTATATAGTTAAAATTCGCATTTTTTGTATATTTTTTAATTAATATTAACATTTATTTCCCTCAGATGTATAGAAGAGATGAAAATCATTATGATGTAATACCGGAAGAGTTATCATTCCTTATTAGGTGTGAATAATTTCCGTATTGTATTATAAAGTATATGCATTTTAGAAAAAATATTCCGGCCTTTACCTATACACATATACTAAGTATAACTCTGGGAGTTTAAAACCAAAACTTTTCAGGATTATAACATACACTTATAAAATGTTGCCCAGTATAAATAAGTTTTATACTTTCAGGGTTTTTTTCCGGGTCTAAAACTCCAAGCCAATCTGTGAGGTTTTTTCTGGTTTACCTCAAGACAATCTATATATGACCAGGGACTTTTAAAAAAGGTGCTTTATCATGTAAACGAATATTCGAAATAACATCGTGAAACTCGTTGCTTATCTGCAATGCCCTATTCATGGTTTCACGTACATGTTCACTCTATAAAAATAAAGAAATTAAGTCAATTTTAATAGCTTTTCAGTATATTCATCATAGAAATAATTTTAATTACTTCCCAAGAATATTAATGTCTGACAATTTATATAAAATTGATGCAGCCAATGTGTAAATCTGAAAACAAGCAATATGTATATAATTATGATGGATGGATGGAAGGTTGGATGCATGCATGTATTTATGTATCATGTATGTATTTATGTATGTATGAATATGTGTGTGTGTGCGTGCGTGCGTGCGTGCGCGCGCGCGCGTGCGTGCGTGCGTGTGTGTGTGTGTGTGCGTGAAATCACTCCGGTACAGTTGTTTCAGCAATTAATCTCTTCTTCGATTTCATGACATATTTCTAGTCGCTATCATGTCTTTGGAATGAAATGGCCTTCGGCTTCATTGGCCTACAAATAAGAAATATTTTTAGACATTTTTAATATATTATATACATTTAATAGTGTACAAATGAATGACGCCTAATTATGTCGCAACGGAAATAAGCCATAAATTGAATAATATATATTAAATGTTCTTATAACAAACACTATTTAATGTGTCATATATCCTCTTTTCAAGGAAACAAGAATTACAATAACTGAACACATTATGCTCACTCATGCATATTTAAGCATACATTGTACATAGTAATGCGCATACGTTGTCACATTGATGTCTAAAACATACTAAAACACACATTGGCAGCAAAAAGTGATCATAATGCCTACTTTTTCTCGCACAACGGCCTTCTGAGGGACGTGCAAGGCACATCTATCCACTTGTATTTCAGAAGGTGGCCAAACGCAGCACAATCCTCGCCATTTGTACCTGCGTCCTGTGGCTCGGTTCCACCCCAACCAAGATACGGCGCATTTGTCCCATCATCGGTAAATTTCCACACACCTTCAATGACGTTATCATTTATCCCCAGCCAATAATCAGCGTTTTCTTAAAATAAAATGATAACATATATACTTTCTTACTTACGTATACGAAATCACGGTGCCTATACCACGTGACTTTTTTGCAGAAAACCAATTCAAAAGACGTTCCATGTTTTTATACATGCCATTTTTTTTAATATTTCTTATTTATATATCTAATATTTTATTTTAATTAGATTAAGTGTAGAACCCGCTCATTCCAAAGACGCTTGGGGTCAGATCCTGCCCCCAACTTGATACATCCCATCAAAATATTTAAACACGGATTGGACCTCTGGCAGGCAGGATCTGACCCCAAGCGTCTGTGGCTCATTCTAGTCAGGAACCCATACGAGAGTGTTTCCTGAAAAAAGTCCTATTTTTTTTTTTCATCAAGCGAAACCGTGTGAATATCTAATTGTTCAAACACGCGCTTTCTGTCAGATAAAAAAATATTGTTGTGGGGTTGAATCCAGATTATTTCACAATCGCTACTTTTCGATCCTTTTCCGCCAATCTTCGGATATGGACCTCCAGCGCAATAGTACGTACGAAACTGTACTTCTGTTTAACCAACATTACAAAACATGTAAATAAAAAGTAAATAAATGCTAGGATTTGTTTATTCCATAATATAGTGTAAATAAATAAATTGATTTATACAAAACCTTAATGTTATGTTTGTAAAAACCGGGCGAGTTTTTCGAATTTGTTATTAATTGTACGTCAGTGAATAGTAAAATGTAAGCAGTCAACTGCAAATTCTTAAAATCAACGTTTCGGCTGAACAGTGATCCTCCGCCAGTATTTATGTGTGTGGAGAGCGGAGGGGGGTCAAATCAAAACAAACGAACATTACCATTCAGGTGAGTGTCCATAAATGTTCTAAGGAACGTATCTTCTTGTACATTCTCCACACGGACCAGATATGCACCATTCAGATCACAGAATTCCTATAAAGAAAAAGTTATCAAAATTAATGGTTTAAAATTATTACTTTTACTTTTTCGGAGAAAGTATTTGCTTAACTTGCTCTTGTTCACGACGTGGCTACGTCCGAAAACTTTAACGTTGGTCATATTTCTTAATGATTTGCCTTCATGCTTGGATACAACAACGCTTTTGACAAGACCTTCAAATTATATGAGCCGCGTCATGACAAAACCAACATAGCTAGTGCGCAGGCTGGTCTGGATCCATGCTGGTCGCAAACGCGTTATGTTGGTTTTGTCGTGACGCGGCTCATATATAGGTTGAAATGTCACATGACCAAGTAGGCACAATAAGTTAAAAACTAATGCAATCATTAAAGTATGCATAATTAGTCAAAATCTAGTGTGCATGATCATTATAATATGTACTTATTTTAATACGGGTCGTCCTTGAAATTATACGTTGCTTCTGACAATATGTACCTAAAACTACTTGATTACTTCTTATATAATTATGTACAGCTGCCGTGTACATTAATTGTATGTTGATTATATAAACGTTATGATTATCCAATGAAAATCAACGTTAAAACGTGCTGTATTATACAATTTAAATAAAGATTTACACATGTCTTGAAACTACTCTTGATGTAATATAGGTTTTATATTATTTCGTTATACAAATGAGCTGCGTCACGACAAAACCAACATAAGGGGTTTGCGACCAGCATGGATCCAGACCAGCCTGCTCATCCGCACAGTCTGATCAGGATCCATGCTGTTCGCTACCAGTTTCTCTACTTGTTATATGGTTTGTAAGCGAACAGCATGGATCCTGATCAGACTGCGCATGCGCATGCTGGTCTGGATCCCTGCTGGTCGCAAACCCACTATGTTGGTTTTGTCGTAACGCGACTCAAATACTCTTACCTTTGCTGAGGTAAATCCAGATCTACTCGGTCCGAATAGATAGCATGAACCTTTGTAAGCCAGCCAACCATCATCACAAGCCGTGGTTCTACTTAAATCTGCAAATATATAAATATATGCTTAAAAAACTAATTGCTGTGACCTCCACAGGCGCTAAGAGTAGAAGATGTAACTGAAAGAACTTCGTAAGTAGGTGGTTTACAATAGTTTTCGTTGTTAATACAGTGCATGTATACATAACATAACATAACATAACATAACATAACATAACATAACATTGTAATTGTATAGCACCCGACTTATATGGCAGGCCCATGCCAGAATGGGTAAAACCACGGATTTATATGTAATATAAATCCGTGGTAAAACTAACGGAAACAACAGTCTGATATGCAAGAAAAATAAATCCCACCTTGTTTATGTTTCAATATGATTCATATTATAAATTCTTCTTCTCGGCCGAGTGGTTTAGGCAGTTGACTTCTCACCGCGGTGGGTTCGAATACCGCTAGGGATTTTTGCACAGGTCACTGGCAAAGGCTTTATTCATGAGGTATATCCAATATCAACATTACATACTTGATTTGCCTATCTCGATTCTTAAATATTTAAAAGCAAAATAAATATAAAGAATAACAGGTAATTTATTTTTCAATTCAATTGAAATACAAATGTACCTTGATTAGCTTCTAACCCCCCCCATCTTTTTCTTCAGTAAAGATAGTTCCATCTCTAAGTCAACTGTTTTCTTCAGCAGTTGATATTCGTAATCAAACCTTGACAACGGCGTGCCCGGTTCCAAGTCCTGAAGAACTGATTGCTCGCTGCTGACAGACAGCCCTAGAATTAGCAATGATACACACTCCACTTTAAAAGACATATTTCTATTTCTCTTTAACTGACGGTATTTAGGTCTACGAGTTAATCTCGCGTGTAGGCCCACCAGTGTTTGAAAAAGCATAAACTGTTTGAGTCTTTAATCTTATATATAACAACCGGCCCGATCAGATCTGCTTCCGCAACATCTGGATTTTGTTTGATTAGTGGATTTAAACTTCCTTTGCTATTATGACATTCATTGATGTAAGTGACGTTATCAGAGCAAATTGATTCCCGTCCAGTGTATTTGATAAATTCATCTGTGTCGTATGTCGTATATTTACAAATAATTATGTGTGTCACAGAAATAAAAAAAAAACAGAAAAGATTTTCTGATATAAAGAAAAGGCCAGGATTACCACGAACAAATATATTCAACTAAGAGGGAAGTACATGTAATAACTTGATTTCATCCAATAACTTAAAGCCGGAAGATAAAAGTCGACCCGTAGAAATGCAGTTATAACTAATCCATTTTAAAGTGAATATCTTCAGTATTTTCAAAGATTAATGTTGCATGTAAAACTTTAAACAGGAATTTTCTGAGTTTTAAAATTTCATATAATTATATATATAGTCTGACTAGCTTGAAAATGAATGCGTCCTTGTCCCGATACTCTTATGCTTGAAAATATGCCTGACAACAATTTGTAATTTAAGTATGCCCACTGATTTTCAATTTTAAACAAATCCGACTAAATGTCAACAGTTTGGTTTTTTGTACTTTCGGTTTCTACAACCATAATAATAAATATATTAATAATGTACTGTTTGGTTTTGTATCTATGAATTCGCTTATTTTAGGTGGACTTTTACTACATATATTGGAAATAAACTTGACAACAACTCCAAGCATTAAATTACTATTTGTTTACATGTTTAGTTTCTTAGCGTAGGTTAGACCGAATTACCGCATCCGTTCTGTGTATTCGTACAATTGTGTTCGAGGTCCTTATCCGAAGACTGACGGAAAGGGCCGAGTAGTTGCGATTGCGAGGAGTTGGGACTACTTTCGGTGTTTGCAAGACCTTTATTTGTTTGGTCTGACGACCCAAACCAATAAAGATCTATATTGAATAAAATTATGGATAGATTTAAAACAGCACTTTTCTTTGGTTATCTCGCACATTGGGCTACTTTCTTTAAAACTTTACCTACATAGTGTCTAAAAAAAGAAGAAGATTCTGTAGTACGGTGGCACAGAGTTGACATGTGATTGTTTTTATTTTTATCATCCGCATGAGATACTATGTGTCGTGGCCACGAGATTCTATGTCGTGGCCACGAGTTTCTAAGTCGTGGCCACGAGATAATTAAGTGGTGCGCATGTCGTAAGGGTGACGAAACTACAAATAAAGATAAAAGTACAGCTGCACATTATCAGTCATTTATTCTGAATGAACCAAGTAGTATCAAGACATTATATGAATAACTTGTATAGACATTTGATTTAAAGTGAATAGTCATCACAATAGTGTTTTTAATCTTAAGATAGTTGAATAAATAAACAAACAGTTAGAAAATTAAACCGCATGGAACAAATTGCAAAATATATAATCTGACATAATAAGGAACTAACCTATATGCTTACATCGAACTACGGATATGAGGAGCATATTTTGAATGTCCCAGCGAGTTTACTATAGCAGAGTTAACAGTATATATGAAAAACCTTATTAATGAAGGTCCAAACCAAATGTCAAATGATACGCAAAAAAAGTAATATAGAAAATAAATAACTAGATTTTAGACGTTCCATAACAAGCACTTGTTTGGGTTAGGTAAGTTTAATGTTAAAAGTCTATTGAATGGGCAGCTGTATCTGTCTTAATTTTCAGTAAATCGATGGATACCAGAGTGTGCATTTTGAAATAGATACTCTAAATTGCAAACATGCATATACCAAACTTCATGCAAGGGCGGTAACAAAGTTTAGCTATATAAAATTCGAAAATGTTGTTACCTCCCTTTTGAGTTGTTTTTGTTGAAGCACCACACTAAATACCGTAATCCGTATATACTGATCAGCTTGAAATTTAATTGTTAACATCTCACTTTTCAACCGCCGCACTTTAAAATGTCATATTCATCCATTCACATCAATTTATAAACGATAATGAATGGAAAATCTTAGAATCGGCAAAAAAAGCGATATTTTATATAATGTACTTTGTGATCATGATTTCTGCAAGCGGATTTCTGCAAGTGCCTAGAGCTACTGCTCCAACACTGTATTGAATTAAATCCATTTTTGTTAGCAGATATTTGTTTGTTATGTATGTAAGATTGAAATATATATCACTGAGTGAACACCAGATGCAATATTTTCACGAGTGGCGTAGCCGCCTTTAATATAGTAATGTGTTTATGTTCAAGTTAAGATCCTTTGCTCATTAAAAGTTATATATCGTTTAATCGTGATAATTATAATCAAATAATGTCCAAAGTATTACGATAAAGCATTACGAGTGTGTCAGTACTGTCTATATATCACAAAGCTGGTGAAAATACATCATATACAGTAAAAAGGCGAAGAACAATTTTCACTTTTGCATCAAAATTGCACCGTTTGTTGTCTCAAAATTATAAATGTTTTTATGTGTCATTCCTGTGTACTCTGCACTGGTCACATGGGTAGAATCAAGTGCCTCTAGCGGGCTGAGGTTTAATAAAGTTAACAACAACAAAAACAACAAAAAACAACAACAAATTATTATTATTATTATTATTATTATTATTATTATTATTATTATTATTATTATTATTATTTTTATAATTATTATTATCATTATTATTATTATTATTATTTTTTTTTTTATTACAAGATTTTGTCAAAAGTTGAATATCATTTTCTATGTAATTTTTTTTTAAAAATATACCTAAGAAATAGTACACAGCACTGGGGCCCTCATCGCATTATAGGTCCATTATACCTCAGAAATGACCATTTTCATTTCTCAAAAGCTTTTTATTTTATGTGACCTGCTATAGTTCCCAAAAATTCACTCATTGGCCAATATGCAATTTGTAAAAAAATATAGTGAATGGAAGCCTTAATACTACTTTGTTAACATTTTGCAACTTTTATGAAAAATCTTTTCACATTCAGCGCAACTTTTTTCAGGTGAAAAACCCCTAAAAGGTTCTTAAACCATTATTCAAACGCTTATTCAAACGCTATAATAAAACTCATGTTTGCCTTTTTAAAAAATAAATAAATAAATAAAAAAAAATATTTATATCCGATGGGCAGCGTACTCCACTTTTCTCTGTGCGGGAAAGTAAAATTAGAGAACATTAAATTTAGCTATTTAGCTGAGTCATACTTGAAGTTATTGACGAACATAGTTTTCTATGTTTAACATTCTTTATTTTTGCAGTGTGACAAATAGAATATTATATTCGTGTAGGTTCATTACTAAATTGAGTGAACGAGTTGAATAATGTGTGTATTATGCGAGCCTTTGTATTACACATGACGGAGGCTACATTCGATCTCGAAAATATAAAAAAAGTTCGAACTGTTAAAGACGCATGCTAAATAAACCGTTAGCATCCTTTAAAAGTTTTGCTAGTCTTGTTGATAATTTTTTTCATCATTATTTTTATAAATTAATGACTATATGCAACAATGTGATTTTGTTATAGTAACGACTGTATGACAGACAGACGGACGAACGAACGGATGAACAACACATGAAATGCGAGTTTTAAGTAGTAAATCTTAATCTTCAAACGGGAACAAACAATGCCGATCTTAGTGGTTTTAAAATACGGTTGTCATGTCAATAAAACTGATTATGTAATAGTTATAGTACATGAAACGAGTTAGTTACAAGGATATAACACTGGCTGGGGCGACATCAAGGGGTATTTCTGCTAAAAAAAATGTCGAGGCCGTTAGGCCAAGACAATTTTTTTTTTGCAGAAACATCCCGAGATGCCATATAACACTGGCTGGGGCGACATCAAGGGGTGTTTCTGCTAAAAAAAATGTCGAGGCCGTTAGGCCAAGACAATTTTTTTTTGCAGAAACATCCCGAGATGTCGCCCCAGCCAGTGTTATACCCCCGTAACTAACGAGTTTCATATACTATAACTGTTTTATCGCAATGGCATAATGTTTTCTTTTTTAGTAAAATAAATAAATAAATAATAAATAAATCGTTAGCTACATTACAGTTATTCATGATAAGGCAGTTTTTTCAAGTTGTTTTCGCTGCCGCAAAAAAAAAGATATACAAGAGACATCCAATGTTAGAGGCGAATTGTAAACTGTTACCAATATTGATTCATTTTAATTAAAGGGCTTTATTCAGTGGAAATAATTCATTCAGCGGATGTACCTTTTTGATTAAATGAGAGTAAATTTCATTTCATTAATTATCTTTGTTTATATTTTTCATTGTATTTATTTATTTATTTTATTTTATTTTATTGATTCCATTTTTTTTGCTACTGGGAATGTTCGTTACCACTGCCCCATTGGAGCCTCTGTGAAAAAAAAAAAACTGCATTGATATATAACAGGTGCGAAAAAAACTTAATCGATATATAACAGTCGAGTTTTTTTTCCTATATGAATCAATGAAAAAACTGTACTGTACTGATATATATCAATACAGTTTACAAATGTTCATTGAAGTGTACTGAGTATAATGGGCTAGTAAGAACAAAGGAAAAGTTCCAAACCATGCGATAAATAGAGGATATTTGTTTGTTTCACTGAGTGAACACAAGATGCATAGATGCCATCACATCACGACGTCACATAATCATGTTTAAATATGTTTTCCAACAGTTAGATGACGTCACTTATCGACGTCATTTGACAACGTCTCCTAGCAATACCAGAATGAGGACTGAAAGAGATCCATGATGGGCGCTGCAATTTGCCATTAGCTGAAATGTCCTCGCATAAGGTGAGAGTCATAAGAGTTGAGCCCTCAGATGGTACGGGATCTTTACCCCCAGTGAGGGCAGATACAAAGAAACTTATGGAACAACAGATTATGTTGGCAAATAAAAGAAGTCAAGTATTTACGTACAAGGGGCCAGGAAAGACCCGAAGTCGTTCTGTACCCGACAGAGGATTTAAAGAGGTTCAAGTTACGCATGCACGGGAACAGAGTTTACCTAGATATCGCGATGATTTTTACGATTCAAGTGACGAAGAATTAGAAGAGGAGGAAGTCAAGTTAACAAATACACCAAAGCAGGAAGCAGAACAACTGGCAGTTGATATAAGTATGAGTTTAGAAGACAAAGAGGAAAATCATAGAGAATCAATGGATGTATCAGCCAATAAAGGGGTAGTTTGTACAGACACGAAAATGAAATACGAGGCGGGAAATAAGGTAAAGTTCGAGTTCCACCCTTGTGCTTAGCATAATACTTCAGTACTACTTATTACTAACTAAAATGATTATAAATTAATCACAGGTGCAAATATCTTGACTTATACTTTTATTATATCTAATGTATATTATGTGTTTCACCGTGTATATCCAGTAACGCTGGAATGTGAAAATTACGCACGATTCGTGCAATAAGTAACGCAGAATTGTGCAATAAATGGCCGATACCTGACAGGATTTCCAACGCGGTAAGTTAACTGGCCAACATATTTTTTATTAAACCGAACTGTAAAAAATGAATAGCTGCATACGGCTGCAAAGACATTACTCTTTATCCATCATCAAGATTATTTCCACGAAATTGTTTACTTTCGTGAAAATGATGAGTTGACTACATTCCGGCGTTACTGGATATACACGGTGTATTTGTTATTTGTTACATGTCTACGTCCTCGTAATGCCTCGTGAGGGTTTTGACAATAATGTGAGGGATATATCTATATTTTATTTTTTATACACATGAAACAAGCATGCTTTTGTACTTCATGGAAAATATTCAATAATTCTGGCTTTCCCAATAAAATGGCATATAAAGTGGTTTAAGTGAGTTGTATCTTTTTTGAGCTAAGATTGTAAGTCCAAGCTTACAGGTGCAATCCACAAATCTATATCAAATTTACAATATGTATGTAAAGATACAGAACAAAATGACATTAAGTGTATCTAATTTGTTCTGACAGTTCACGTTCTTGCTTTAGATGATTGACGAAAAGATTTGATTGCCAATTATAATAGGTACTTAGATTCGGGTTGATTTCATTCTTTTCATGTGAAGGATTGGTAACATCGAAGAGCATTATTTGTTGAATTTGAATTGTACATTTTTGAAAACCTTTGAATGAAATTGATGTAAGCTGCACCACATTTGTAATACTATCACCCTCGGGATTCCTCTTCAATTGTAGGAAAATGAAGACCTTGATAAAAAAGATCAAGATGTAAAAGCAGAAAAGGATAACATTGCGACCACTTCTAACGAATCTGACCAGGAAAATGACAAGAAAAAGAAGAAAAAGAAGATGAAGCTTCCAAGTTGTTTTGGTTTCATTTCAACTTGGATAGCCAAAAGGAAGGAGAAAAGACGTCAAAAGAAAAAGAAGGCTATAGCTAGCCGCGCCCCCACACCAACGCTAGGTAAGAATTACACACACACACACGCACACACGCACGCACGCACGCACGCAAGCACGCACAAACACACACACCTTGCTCGCATTTTGTGACAGTTAGAAAATATATGAATATATGTTTCCTGCTTGTAAGTATATTTTCGTCAAACTTTTATTTAAAGAGAAGAAACTGCGTACTGAGAAGACAAAACTTGTTTTATTTTATTTAACAAGATAATTCATTGGCAATACTCTTTCTATTTAAGTTCAATATGAGCATAGAAAATCACGTGGCGGGGAGTCTTTTACCATTGAGGTAGACTGCAAACCGATAGTGATGAAGCCGATATTGCCGCCAATAAAGACAGCTGACGGGCCTGTAAGTATAAATCTTATATTTTGAATACAACATACTTTCTATGTTTCCGCCTGGATATAGAGAATAATAGGTTGGTGCCGTGGATGGAGAAAGTTTATCTGGCGAGGCGGAGGAATTTATTGGGTGAGCCTGCCACCCAATAAATTCCTCCGCCTCGCCAGATAAACTTTCTCCATCCACGGCACCAATCTATTATTCTATTTATCCTGTCACCGTTTTTTTTAAAGAATTTTATTAGGCAAACTACCTTTAATCACACTATCGGAAATGTTTCTATATAAACAAAGAAGGCCATAATTATTCTACAACAATGCACTCGCCGTTCTTATTATCTCCCTGTGTATTTTCACATTGAGAGCGCCATTTTGTTTGAAAAATGTGATAAATAAAAACATTTTTTTGTCGAATTTTATTGTGAAAACTATCTAGAATGAAAGAAAATGAATTCGAACACCAATATCTTTTAGTCAGTCGTTAACGCTGTACAACCGTTTAAAGTATTGTTTACGTGACGTCACAATGTAGCGCAAAACAATCAAATCAAGTACGCTGTTTTAATGTCGCAAACGAGTTAAGTTTTACATTTATTTCACTTTTAATCATTTTTATTTCGCTTGAAAAATTATAGAGTGAAATAAAATAAACAAACAAAGTTTTATCAACGTTTCCAAAATTCGTTATTCTACACACAGAAGATTTAACGACAGTTTTTATATTTTTTCTTGAAAAGTAGTCCGGCAAACATGCATACCACGTGATCAAGTGCCGTAGATCAGTAAAAATATACGGCACCTTGTTATCGGGCCGAAATTGATACAAGTGACAGGATAAAAATATTTCTGATGTATGTTTGAAAATTGTATTTTTGAATGCAACATACTTTCTATGCTTCCGCCTGGAAGTATTTCTGATGTATGTTTTTAAAAAATTTTTATTTTTTGAAAACAACATACTTTTTAGGCTTCCCTTTTTT